>NC_052518.1:54667441-54714836 GCF_014356525.2 Nilaparvata lugens
ATATAGTACATGGGACATACCATGAGCGGTGATTACTTGAGAACTGTGATGGCTCAAAACGTGAATTTCTGCTGAGAGTAGCTTCCCAAAGACCACTACTCTTGTGCAGGTTTCCACGTTTTGAGCAACTCTTGTTCAGGAGTAATAATCGATTTTTGATTTATCTTATAGTACATGGGATATACTATGAGTTGGAATTACTTGATAACTGTGATGGCTCAAAACGTGAATCTCTGCTGAAAGTAGCTTTTCATGAACCTCTACTCTTGTACAGGTTTCTACGTTTTGAGCACCTCTAGTTCAGGAGTTATAATCGATTTTTTATTCATCATATGATACATGGGACATACTATGAGTGAGAATTACTTGAGAGCTGTGTTGAAAACGTGTATTCCCGTCGAAAGTAGCTTCTCATGGACCTCTACCCTTTTGCAGGTTTCCACATTTTGAGCACCTCCAGTTCAGGAGTTATAATCGATTTTTGATTCATCATATAGTACATGGAACAGACTAGGAGTGGGAATTATTTGAAAATATTGTTATCAAAAATAATATCACCCATGCTATCTTTCACAACTTGTAGCATTGTATTTAAATCTCCAATACTAACAAGTTGTGCTCTCTCAATATAAAACTCTTTCCTAGATATGAAATTCGATTTCTCACTATTACTGATAAATGCTGAATTCAATCTATCCTGAAAATCTCGTTTTCATATACTAGTTCTGGAAAAATACTTTTGATTGTTTCTACTGTTGTATTTAAATTTTCCAAGCTTACCAATGTTGCTTTTTCAATGTTAAACTCTTCCTTGATATAAAATTCGATTTCTCACTATTACTGATAAATGCTGAATTCAATCTATCCTGAAAATCTCTGTTCATATACTAGTTCTGGAAAAATACTTTTGATTGTTTCTACTGTTGTATTTAAATTTTCCAAGCTTACCAATGTTGCTTTTTCAATGTTTAACTCTTTCCTAGATATAGAATTCGATTTCTCACTATTACTGATAAATGCTGAATTCAATCTATCCTGAAAATCTCTGTTTTCATATACTAGTTCTGGAAAAATACTTTTGATTGTTTCTACTGTTGTATTTAAATTTTCCAAGCTTACCAATGTTGCTTCTTCAATGTTAAACTCTTTCCTTGATATAAAATTCGATTTCTCACTATTACTGATAAATGCTGAATTCAATCTATCCTGAAAATCTCTGTTTTCATATACTAGTTCTGGAAAAATACTTTTGATTGTTCTACTGTTGTATTTAAATTTTCCAAGCTTACCAATGTTGCTTTTTCAATGTTAAACTCTTTCCTTGATATAAAATTCGATTTCTTGCTATTACTGATAAATGCTGAATTCAATCTATCCTGAAAATCTCTGTTTTCATATACTTGTTCTGGAAAAATACTTTTGATTGTTTCTACTGTTGTATTTAATTTTCCAAGCTTACCAATGTTGCTTTTTCAATGTTAAACTCTTTCCTTGATATGAAATTTGATTTCTCATTATCAAACAAATCTCTTACAGCTGCTTTAAAGTTTAACTGAATATTTTTAATTTCCTTTTCTAGCAGATCTATTTTAGAATTACTTGTATTCATTATATTAGTTCTATACTGATTAACAGAACTCCTGTTATTAAGCATTCGTCCAAACTTATCAATACACATTATTATAATCTTGCTTATATTATATATCCGAACTCACGTAGTTCCTCAACAATACTAGCGATCTCGACTTGATGACTATTATGACCTGTCTGTTGCGATCTCATCAACAAGTCTAACCTTGAAATAAGCTCATTTACATCATCCCAATAAATATAAGTACGGTTTGGATTCATGTTCTTAATAAAAGTTAAACCTTCACCTTTCTTTAATCACGAACTTTGTCGTTGCGGTGTAGGAAACAGTAGTCTTTGAATTAATTTTGATTTCATACCATTTACACGTTTAAAATTCCCGCTAGAGGTAAGATGTGCGTCTGTAAACAATAATAGTCTTTTATATTTCTTGAAATCATTAGTTTTAATAAGGTTAATATCTGGTTTACTTTTAAATAGTAATTCTAGCAAACCTTGACTCAATTTAATTTTAAGCTGTACTGATTCTCCAATAACTAAATAATCATTATTGAATATTAATGGTATCTTTCTACCCATATAGTAAGAACTTGTATACTTATCAAATTGTATTCCATACATTACTGATTTACGTTTCAAATTATGAAACTCACTAATATACTTATCTAACATTTTTTTTTTTTTTTTGAAATATCTTTCTCTTCTACCATAATATTCTATGTTGTTAGTATGAAGACTTCCTTACTACTGTTCAATCAATCATATGTGTACATACTTAATCAGACTAACCGGCTTCATATATTATTCTAACTTACACATACCTTTACAACTAGAGTAGCTTGGTTTAATTCAATAAATCAACATAGAATGAGAAACATTATACAGCATTTATTTTTGATAATTCTTTACATAATTCAAGTATATAGTTCACATTCATTAAATATGGTATGCGATAATCAAATATTTGTACAATATTGTCTTTATTTTTCAAACTTTTGTCAATAGTTATAATAATTTTGCATTTATTTGTTCGTAACTTACAACTAATACATTTATTCCTTAAACCTCTACAAGTATTACTATTATTATTACAATTAATTTTCACATTCAAAGCTTTAGTATCTAATAGTTTTATTCTCTCCTCAATTAACGAGTTCATCATGATTTCTGTAAAAAAGTTAAAGTTATAGTTTGCTGATTCGCCACACATTTTCATAATTTCAAATGTAAATCTTACACTATCAATGTTTTTATCTGTTAACCTATCATCAATGAAATAATACATTTGAATATTCAACCAACCTGATGAATTACAATAGCAAAATTCAGGAATTTCCTTTAATTCACATCTTTGATGTCTATCAACTATATTCTTATTTATAATATAACATACGCTTATATGTTCTGACTTCTGTTCTTCACTTTTACCAGGTTTTATAAATGTTAAATATTCCTCAAACGTTAGTCCTTCTTTTCCAAAATTATTCAATTCGAATATTGTTTTGTCAATAAGTTCGAAATAACAACATCTATATTTTTTATCGATTTTATTCGAAAAATAGTTCTTATCAAATGAAATTGAATCAATCTCCAATCTGAAATTAAACATAATATGCTATCAATCTTGTTCTAGCCCACTCTCATCTGAACAATTAGATAAAAAATTCCAGATAAGTTCATTTAATTGTTCTTTTGTTAAATGTTTATTTTTTTCTGTTATACATTTTTTAATTTTATTGATAGACTCTTTAAGATGTGCACAATCACATCTCCATGAATCGGGCCAATCTTTTTCCTGTAAGCATCATATGTTGCACCGTATAAATCACAAACTGAAATATGATTATAGTCATCACTATGCCAAACTCCTAATTTTTCATAGTCTCTCACAATGTTAGATATTTCATATTTGTCCATCCTTTTTCTGCTAACTGGTTCAATAATTGCAGATGCGTCTTCAATAGTTCAGTTAGTTCACAACGATAATTTTGTATTCTCGGCATTTTTTCTAAAGAAACAGAATCATATTTACGTAATTCATTAAAATGTCTATTTATAATATATACTGAGCTTATATATTCATCAAATGATTCCGTTCGACAGGTCATATCTGAAAACATATTAAACTATAAGTTGGAATGATCAGCATATATAATCAATTGTAAAATATTTACTTAGTTAGTAATTGACTCTTATCTATCCAAGACGGTTCACTAAAACTGAGCCACTTTACGAGATAATGCTTTCCAACTTTCTTTAATATTCTCTCTACAAGATAAACTTGCATTTCATCTAAAGTTAACTCTGATTTCTTTAATTCTTGTTCATAAAATTTACCTAAGATTTTTTCATTATTTAAATCTTCCAATTCATAAGTAGGTGGAATGCTTGCATGAACTGATATAACTTTATAGAGCTCTGGACTCCAATCAATTGTATAAGATTTATCGAATATAGCTCTTTGTTTACTAATTCTCACTATATCATTGATTTTGAAGCGTGGTTTGATTATCTTTTTACCCTTTAAAGCTTTCAATTTACGTTTATTCAACTCGTTAAGAATTTGACGTTCATGTTTCTTTCTTACCTGAGAAGGCTTTAACTTTATAACAGAATGTACTGTATTATTATAATCTTTAACAATTTTATCTAACGAGTCAATCCATCTCAATGATCCAGTTATAGTAAAGTTTTTGTATAATTTAGACTTAATAGTTCTATTTAATCGTTCTACTAATGCAAATTTTATATGTGAATAAACATGATAGTGATTAATTTTATATTTTTTGGTGAGTTCAGAAACCTTTGCATTAAAAAACTCCTTCCCCATATCTGTCTGAGAATTTTTTAATTCAGGATTACTTTTAAAAATTAATTCCAATGCTTTACTAACCTCTTCAGCACTCTTCGTTTTTAATTTTATTGCATAAGCAAATTTAGTAAATGCATTCACAGCAGAAAGAAAATACTTATAATTATCATTAAATTTGTGTAACGGAATCATTTCTACAATATCTGCCTGAATAAGATCATTAATACTCTTTATTTCATAACTTCTTCTCTGAAAGTTCTGACGTGCAAGTCCGTGTAATTCATCTGCTAATTTACTACGTATATGTGAGCTCATTGCAATCTAATTACAAAGCTGAATATAAACTGGCTTATACCGTATACTAGCTTTTATTTTTAACAAGGTTATGAATAAGTTTATTTCAGTTAAGGTCGTCTACACTAAATCAGGTTTGCTTTAATGTTTACGAACTACTCTCACTTCGATACCATGCACTTCCTTCTAGCAAGGTTACATAACTAACTGGTTTTCCTTGTTTTGAAAGTAGACTAGTCCCAACTGTCTGTATCTGGACCTACCTCAATACTTGAACCATCTGATTCATACTGATCCATCAATTTCTTGATATCTTTATGACCCCAAGATTTACTATCAATAAAATTTGAAGATATAATAAATCTTTTATCATCGAAAGGATTTAAACTGATTTTTGACTGTTTTATTTGATCAATATCATGCTTAAATGATCTAATATTATTAGAAGTTTCATATTGAATCTTTCTATTGAACAAGCAATCCTTATAAATATCAAAATTCAATTTCTGTGCTATGGTTATTCGAGAGACTCCCTTAGCCAAACATTTCTGTTTCATACTTAATACTCCATCTATGGTTTACATGCAAGTTTTTCCAATTTTTTTTCGTCAGTAACTAATTGAATATCTAACTGTTTACGTTGATTTTGAATAGTTTTCCAAAAAGATGATTATTCATTGCCTTATAAAGTGATGAGTCAAAACTATTTGTTGATTCTTGTCTTAGTTTTGTGTTAAAGTCGATATAATCTTTTAGCCATGCTCTCTGCCTAAATTTTATGATTTTATGTATTTTTTCTAGCTTCATACCAAGTTCTAAGTATAATTTTTAATTACAATAATGTAAAACATAGTTTTAACGATCATAAAAATGAGCTAGAAGTTTACAATTTTTACGTCTAAATACTCCATTACTCGACTGGTCTGTTCTTTCTCTCGCATAACACGTAGTCTCGTTACTATCTGCTAGAAAGGGAGCTCCTGCATTAACACTGCTACATACTGGAAAGGAAGCTCCTATCGTATCTACCGGATACGAAGCTGCGCGTTCCACATTCTCTCTAAGCTTGTAGCTTATCTCAAAATCTTTTGTTTTCTGCTGATAACGTGAAAATGAATCGATTGGAGCTTCATCTCTAACTGGTGCAAGAGGATAAGAATCATGAGCATCGTGTAGATGTTCTGGATATGATAAATCACACTGTATAGCATACCCATATTCTGAATCATCTGATATTGTTCTAACATCAAAATTTTCAATTTCCTCATCACTTAAAAAATTAAAATCATTAAAAGGAAGATTCTGACGCATTGCCCAGCCATAAAGGTTCTTCGCATCAATATATAGAAGGTAATTAGAGGGTAATTTATCATTATAAAGATGTGACATATACTTGTTATTAGCGAGTGTGTATCTTTTCACAATGAGCGATAACTCACCTCTTATGTTATCCTTAAAAAATAAATGCTGATCAATATCAGTGAGTAATTCTAATTTGACTTTTGTTTTTTTTCTGTGCTGCAAACCATGAATAATGTGCAAGACTTAAAAAATGACAAATATCGAGATCATAATGTTTATAGAAAATCTCTCTTGCATTTTCAAAAACATCGCAGAGTAATAAGACATCACTTATCAAATAGGTATCATGGAACTCGCCTAGATTTTTCATAGAGAATATTTGCCATACTCTACTTGCATGTTCATAATCTGTTTCATCTACATGTTTCCCAGTTAAACTATTATAAAATTTATCTTTGGATGGGAGTGAAGTCTCTGCAAATTTTTCTACACAGTCTATGTACTCATAAGGATAACACCCCTTTTTTAAAAAGCATTCCCGCTGATTTTTTTCGCTGAATATAGTACACATTTGTTTAAACCCAACTTCATAGTTTGTATCAATTGATGCTAGATTCTTCACAAGATTATCTAATGATGCACTCAAAAAATTAAATGAATCCAAAAACTTGATATGACCTACCTTTATTGATAGAAATTTCTCAGATGATTGAGCAATACACTTTATTTTGTTCGTATTTTTAGATAATGCTTTTATCAAATAATGACAGTCATAATTTTTCATATTATGAAAATAGCATGGGATGTATCTCGGAATACGACATAGTAAATTGCAACTTTCATGTGCATTACCATAAATTTTTGATGTAAAATGATCGTGATGTAGATGTTTCACATCTGTCTCAAAAAACTCAGCATCACAAATTACACAATTTTTTATTTGCTGAAGCCTGCTTTGTTCTTCTTGACTTATATCCTCCATCGGTAATCTAATAATCAGATCTTTATACAATTCTTCACCTATTTCTACGATTTCATTGATAAATCTCTCAATAATTGTTTCACCAACATAAGTAGCTCCATATAAAAATGGACCTTTATAGATTTCACCATCATAGTTTAAAACTACGAAAGAATAAGAACATGGTAGATGTTTACTGGTTTTTTTAGTGAACGAATAATTCACATGTTCATCATCATCATCATCATCATCATCACTGCTATTATCAATTGGAAGAATGAACGATTCGAAATCTGCATATATTCTATACTCAAATCGAAGCATAAAACTATAACCTCTAAACATAATGATTGAATTATAACTATTCGGTTTTGGAAGTGACGTTTTCTGTTCACCATACTTAGAACAAGTAATTATATGTGATTTTAAATTCGCTTTTCCATCTACATTTTTATTCTTATCACTTGTAAACCGATGAAAACAAAACTGACATACATGAACAGATTTATGATTTGAACTTAATGAGGATAATAGACGAGAAAGCCCATTTTTATTCTTTGTTGTATTAATTAATGTGAAATGCGAATTCTTCACATCACTTTTATTAATTAGTAAAAGTAATGAGATATTATGTTTATGTTCCTTATATATCGAAATTCTATATGGATAAAACTTTTTAGTTGTCATACAATAAGCAATCACACTAACCGATATATCTTTATTTAACATTTCAAATTTTTTAATACCATGTACATTGATAGGAAATTTTATACCATTAATGTTCAAAGTATGCTCAAATTGTTGTAGGTTATTAACAGTTAATCTACACTCACCATAGTGTAAATAAGCTAAAATACACCAAAGAAAGCATTTATAATCTGAATTCTCAATATTAATGATAGCTCTTTTTTGTAAAATCTCCTTTGGTGTTTTTATATAACTCGAATTTGAGCCATAAATTAGATTATATCTCATAAAGTTGATGTCAAGATATTCTATTTCTGAAATACACCATCCAGAACCTTCTGAAATATATTTATCTAAAGAGTTATATATCTTATTACAACAAAAAATGTATTGATCGTCTCACTCATCAATATTCTCGTTAATATTAATAATATTTTGTGATGTACTGTGGAAAGTAACACCAGCTTTTACTTGATGTTCTCCATCATCATTTGATGTTAAAAGTTTGATCAGATCGACTTTAATAGCAAGATACCATCTCATACACCAAAAAAACCTTGCAGATTCATTGAGTAAAATATTAAAAATTCTATCTTTTAATTGATTTAAAATTAGACTTACATCTACTTCATTATTTCTAAATTCTATTCTATATCTAATAATATTGCTATTGATAGCAGTGACCCGCTTAACTTTAAAGTCAATCATTTCAACACTCACCCTTTGAGATTGTTGTGTTAATGAAGACGTGATAACACATGCACACTGGATGTTTGTTGATACTGAAGCGCTGTTTCTCGGAGCCGAGTTGATTCTCTCTTGGAGTCGAGTAGTTTCTCTCTTGGAGTCGAGTAGATTCTCTCTCGCTAAGTCGAAACTCTCTTCGATTCTCTCCGACTTGCGCTAACTGCAATGATGATGATGGGAGGGGAAGTCTTGTTATCGGCTTACTGAATCAGGCAACTGCTTTGTTTGTGTATACGATATGATTGTTACTGTTTCTCAATGTCTGTAAACTCTCAGGTTCAACTTTACGAAATTTATATTGATTTTAAATTCGTAATCAATAATTTTGAGGTAAAGTGGACTGTATTGAATAGAAAAGAAACAAGTGATATCTCTACAGAAACAAGTACATGCAATGAATATATAAAAGAACAACTCACCGAAAATCTGCAGAGTATCTAATGTAATATTTATATTATTGAGCTTACAACTTCCAGGTAAGGTATTCAGGTGTCCCCGAGGTAGGAGATGAATCAAGGATGGTGAAAAGGCAAGCTTAATTGTCATCTACTGTTGGTAAATTCGGCTTCCATCATATAACATTGCACATATATTTCTGACGAGATATTTACAATGTCTTTAAAGACTATAGATCGGTGAACTTTCCAATCGAAAAATAATAGTTTAAAACTTTCAACTAAAGGGAGTTTGGCAAACACTCTTCCAAACGTAGGTTTATGGTGTACGATTTAACATTAACGAAAAAATAATAATTTGAAGAACGATTTTCTTCTGGGAATGATCAACGAAAATTACCAATTCCCGACTCGAGGCAAGCTATTTCAAAGCGAGACTGAACAGAAAGAAAAAATCTACCGGCTAGTGAGCGCGACGCACTCAAGTGAAAGAAATACGAACTGAACGAGGAGCGCGCGTCCAATTCAAAAACGAAAAATGAAAACTAGAGCTGGCTCCAACATCCCCCCCCGGCTGAAAAGCTATTTTCAGACAAGGCTAGAGAACAAAGAAACGAAAAAACAATGAATAAACGACGAAAGAAATAAAAATAAAACAAAACGAGAATAAAACAAAAAATGCAAAGGGAAAATTATTGAGTAGGCAACGGATACAACTTTGTAGCCGGCCTTTTGAAGCGACCATTGGCGCACCGCACCATAGCCACTCGAACGACACCGTCAGCACCGGGAAATACTTCCTCAATCACCCCCAGAGGCCATTTCAACGGTGCGACATTTGGTTGATCCACTAGGACGATTGTACCAACCGTGAGAGGGGTGGAATCCTTACACCATTTCACACGGGTTTGTAATTCATGTAAGTATTCTTTGCGCCAACGACTCCAGAAAGACTGAACCATTTGATTGACTAATTCAAACCGATCCAATCGATTCATTGGACAATCTTCCACATTTAACATAGGAAGGTACTTAAGAGGTGTCAAAGTGAGAAAATGAGCCGGTGTGAGGGCGAGGGGTTCACTCGGATCCGCGCTCATTTGACATAACGGACGTGAGTTAAGTACAGCCTCAATTTGAACTAAGACCGTGTTCAATTCTTCGTAAGTCAACAACTGGTTACCAATAACTCGAAACAGGTGTGACTTTACTGATTTTATATTCACCTCCCAAAGACCGCCGAAGTGAGGTGAACCTGGCGGGATGAAATTCCACTCAATGCTGTGATTAGCAAGTTCATTCTGGAGCAGGTTTTGATATTCCTTGGAGTTCAGCATACGTGACAATTTTATTAGCTCATCATAGGCGCCGACGAAGTTGGTACCATTATCGGAATACATGACCTTACAAGGACCTCGTCGAGCAAGGAAACGGCGAAAAGCTGATAAGAACATTTGGGTCGATAAGTCCGAAACTAATTCAATGTGAACGGCTTTAGTTGCCATACAGACAAAAAGACAAATGTACGATTTAAATATGAAAGGATTCCGGCGCCTGGCCATGGTGATTCAAATGGGTCCGCCATAATCAACTCCACATTGGACGAATGGTTTTCGAATCATTCATCACTCCTAAATGAAGTGGTATGAAGAGATTGGACAATAAAGGGAACTCCTTCTGACATGTCTCCCATTGAAGCGCAATAGAGGGAGGTACTGAATCGTCCCAATCAAGACCAGCATTCCATAATTGTTTAATTAAACATTCAAGAAACAAAGTTAGGGGTGACAAGAGTCCCAAAGGATCGAAAATGCGTGCTACTACCGATAAAATGTGACGTTTGGTAGGAACAGACTGATTAGGATTCACTGAAAAACAAAACGAATCACTACCAGGTTGCCATTTCAAACCTAGGACAGCCAACAAATTTCCCATCTCGAAATCTTTAGACAAGGCCGATTTTTCATCTTCCGAGAAATCATTCATCAATTCAGGTGAATTGGAACTCCATTTAGTAAGTTCGAATCCGCCTCTCTCGAACAATTCTTTAGCCTGACTACAAAGACGATTTGCTTCACCTAAAGAAGACACACTTGTCACCAAATCATCCATAAACATGTCACTCGGAATACGAGCTTTAACATCAGGGAAATTTTCACCTTCTTCTTGAACAAGTTGATGGACAGTTCTGAGAGCTAGAAACGGTGACTCACTCAGACCAAATACGACAGTTTTTAATTCAAAAATTTGTATGGGATCATTGGACGAAAATCTCCATAACAAACGCTGAAATTTGCGACACGATCCATCGACAAGAATCTGTCTATACATCTGCTTTATATCAGCAGTTACAGCGATAGAGAATAACCGAAAATTGACTAACAGAACGAAAATATCTGTTTGCAACTTGGGGCCGATATGAAGTATATCATTCAATGATACTCCAGTAGTAGTTTTCGCGCCTGCGTCAAAGACAATACGCAAAGGCGTTGATTGACTCTGAGTTTTGATTACAGCATGATGAGGTATAAAATAACCACTTTTATCACTCTGATTTTTTATCAATTCCATGTGTCCTTGTTTGAGATAATCCAAGAGGACATCGTGATACACTAAACGCATGTTTGGATCACGTGCCAGTCGTTTCTCCAAACTGATGAGTCGACGTTCTGACATAGCATAAGAATCACCAAGACAATCGGGGATTTTGAAAACGATAATGAGACAACGAATCTACCCGAATTTTCACGACGAACGGACGATGCAAAATCTTTCTCGCATTCTAACTCATCAGCAGTGAGTTGTTTTCCTACATCTGGAACGCTTTCCACTTCCCAAAATTTTCGAACTAACTTATCCAACGGTGATGTTAGACAAGTCATCAAACACGTTGAATTTTCTGAAGATTGAGTTAAAATAGGGGCTCTACCCATCAAAATATAACCGAAAACACTTTCCAAGGCCATCAAATAATTCGAATCAATTTCCACACGACCATTTCGGAAAATATGGGGCACTAATTCAGCTCCTATAATAGCGTCAATTTCGCTGGGAATGTGATAACTTTCATCAGCAAGTCGAAGACCAAACAAATTTGATAATTTAGAATTATCAATTTTACTAGTGGGAAGCTGTTCCATGATTTTTTCGACAACTAATGGTTCAATGGAAAATTTAACACTAGAATCGAGTCGAGACTGAAGCGTGACAAAAGTACGACCAAAAACTGATTGCGAATTTCCGCCAAAACCATTCACAATTAATTGGAAAGGAGAAATCGATAGTTGCAATTTACGACAAAGTTTACGAGTAATGAAATGACTTTGACTAGCTGAATCAACTAAAACTCTTATTTTGTGCAATCTACCTCTCTTATCAGGTACCTCGACTTGAGCAGTTGATAGTAGAACACTATACGGTGCCGACTTCGAATCGATAGAACAACAGGTAATAGTATTATTTTCTACCTTTTTCGCATCCGAATTTGATGACGAATTTGAAGCATTTCCGAAATGTAAAAGCGAATTATGCTTCTGACTACATTCCTCGCAGTTGGAAGAAGTACAATCTTTATCACGATGGGCTGGCGAGAAACGTTTCAAACAGCAACCCTTCTCCTTAACAAAACGAAAACGGTCCCAAGGTGATAACTGACGAAAAAGACGACAATTGATCAATTTATGATTTGTCATCGAACATTTCAGACATTCTGATATTTTTACTGGTGATTTGGTCACTTGCGAATTCGATTGAACAACCAACACTTTGGATTTTGGTATTGGTTTCACTACTGGCTTGCATTGTTTAGACGATTTGTCATGCGGTAACGATTTAATCTGCCTTTCGATGAATGAAACAAAATCAGTATATGTGGGATCATCCTTAGTATGAACTGAAGCTTCAAATGCCTTTTGAGAAACAGGATCTAAAATTTTCAACGCTTGGAACAGAAATATTGCATCAGATACATCTTCACCTCGTAGGCGTTTTAAAGCAGTAATTGAACCACAGAACTGATCGACTATAGAAACTAAACCTGCACGAGACTCAGATTTTAGACAATTGAATTCGAAAATTTGTTTCAAGTACACATTTGAGAGTGAGCGGGGGTCATTGAACCGCTTAATTAATGCATCCCAAATAATTTCATAATTATTAGCAATAGGTGGTAGATGACGTGAAATATTAGCCGCTTCTCCAGATATTTTGGACACCAGATATTGGACCTTTTGTTGATTTGGAATCGATTTGTTGTCATGAATCATGCATTTAAACATTTCGTAGAATACCGCCCATTTTGATTGATCTCCGTCGAACACAGGAATTTCAATTTTCGGTAAAATATTGGACGAATCCTTATTGGAAGATACAGGTTGAGCCGGGGTAGAAACACTAGGTACAACCTGACTGCGTTTTTTCAATTCACTAGCAATTGCTTCCATATGTTCGAACATTTCCATATGTGAACTACTAAATTTGGGTACAAATTCCGGGTCTTTTTCCATTTCAAGCTCCTGTATTTCCATTTCAACAGCTTCATAATCCTGAACAGTTTTAAGAGTGGAACTATAGAGAATTAGAAATTGTTTAGCACTAGCTTCTTCTTTTAAAGCCTTTTTCGACAATTCGAAAGTACGTTGAATACGATAGAAATATTGCTCAAGTTTAGCTCGTTTGAGCTTTAACTTCTTTTCACTCATGATTGGATATTGGAAAGGTCTTAATGATTTTCATTTACTAATTTTCGAATAAAATTACGAATGCAACAATGAACGATTTTCATTGATGATTCAAGCAAGCAAAATGATAATGTTAGTACAAATTGAACAGAGAAAGCTCAATAGACGAAGCAAGCTAAGCGATAACGTTATCAGCATTGCAAAGTAACGGTTCTGATCGGACAATAGAGATAAGAGTGAACCAACTTGATCGGCTCAATTCATAATGTACAAACAGGTTTGAACCCTAGCATGCACAAACGATTTACAATAAAATTGGATAAGTGCTTGCCAAATATTTGAATAAAAAATAGCCAATAAAATCTGGCCTGGTGGACCAATGTAAACTCTCAGGTTCAACTTTACGAAATTTATATTGATTTTAAATTCGTAATCAATAATTTTGAGGTAAAATGGACTGTATTGAATAGAAAAGAAACAAATGATATCTCTACAGAAACAAGTACATGCAATGAATATATAAAAGAACAACTCACCGAAAATCTGCAGAGTATCTAATGTAATATTTATATTATTGAGCTTACAACTTCCAGGTAAGGTATTCAGGTGTCCCCGAGGTAGGAGATGAATCAAGGATGGTGAAAAGGCAAGCTTAATTGTCATCTACTGTTGGTAAATTCGGCTTCCATCATATAACGTTGCACATATATTTCTGACGAGATATTTACAATGTCTTTAAAGACTATAGATCGGTGAACTTTCCAATCGAAAAATAATAGTTTAAAACTTTCAACTAAAGGGAGTTTGGCAAACACTCTTCCAACGTAGGTTTATGGTGTACGATTTAACATTAACGAAAAAATAATAATTTGAAGAACGATTTTCTTCTGGGAATGATCGACGAAAATTACCAATTCCCGACTCGAGGCAAGCTATTTCAAAGCGAGACTGAACAGAAAGAAAAAATCTACCGGCTAGTGAGCGCGACGCACTCAAGTGAAAGAAATACGAACTGAACGAGGAGCGCGCGTCCAATTCAAAAACGAAAAATGAAAACTAGAGCTGGCTCCAACAATGTCTTACTGTAAATATAAATTTGAAAATAGTTGAAATTACTGAAGCTATAGTTGAATAAGAAATAGAGTAAGTATTAATGTATGATGTAAGGCTTGTCAATGAATTCAAAGCTATACGATGTTCTAAACAGTTGTTATACTATCAAGTCTAATGAATAAATGAGAAATCGGGCTGCATACAATTGATTCTATTTATATGTTATTGTAAATGGGAAGAGAATACATTTTTCCCTTTTCCCACATTTCTGGTTAGCTGATGAACAATGTTCTTCCTAGTTCTATCCTTTTCTTTGTATTAGATGCAGAGCGAGGTGAACGCATTCGCGTCAATGATTTCAACTTCACGTTGAAAAGAGACAAGCAATATCGACTTCTTTGTTAGATGCACTGTACTTGAATGCAGTCTAATCATGTATATCATAAAGACAGGAAATTCAGTACATAGGCTTAACTGTACTTACAAGTAGCATTAATATATACAACTTCTAATTTAAGTACAAGGATGTGTTAGCCTTGATATTTTCATCAAGGTAATGAAATACATCCCTTCCAATTCAGAATTACGGAAGACAATATCCCACCATTAGATTTCAGAGTGTAGAAGGAGAAAATTTTCAGTATAAAAGCACCCAAAGTTTTGATTTGAATCATAGTATTCATCTGATGAAAATGTCATCTACTAGCACTACTGATTCGACCAAGAACGTTGCTATGGATCAGCCAATGGTAAGTTTAATCAATAAACTACTGAAACTATTTACATAAACTAACTTAATAGTATAACTCTTTCTCAACTTAAATTAGTAGTAAATATCTAATGCTATAACAAATACAAAATTTATTTCATATTTCAAATATACACACAAAAACTTGTTTCAGATTTAAATGTGTTAAAGTTCTAATTAGAAATTGAAAATATGAAGGAAGTTTGTATTGGAATGAAAATATTGATTGATAAATTTCATGATTCATCAAATAAAGTTAAATATGATATGAGATATATTAACTTTTTAACAGAATGAAGTTCATCAGGTAAGCTAGTTACCAATCATTTAGTACATGATCTACTATAAATTATCTTTATTTAATTTCAGGTAACATACTCGAGTGTAGCAGCTACACCGAAGATGACGTCTTCGCCAGCTCCTTCGACAATACCGCAGATACCGTGGGGATTCCCGTATAATATATGGAGCAATCCCCATTTTTTCAATCAAGCATTTCCCGGATTGGGGATGATGCAAACCATTCCCGGTTCGGTTGCACCTTCACCACCAGGTTTTCAACCGATTGCATCTTCTCCTCCTATCACCGAGGCGTCCACGTCTACCATCTCAAAAGTGACTACTTCCTCACCTGCTGACGAGACATCTATTTCTTCTTCTCCTCTCATCTCTGAGCCATCAACGTCTACTATCTCAAAAGCGTTTACTTCCACGCCTGCTGACGAGACAACTATTTCTTCTTCTCCTCTCATCTCCGACCCGTCCACTTCCACGTCTACCATCTCAAAAGCAACTACTTCTTCGCCTATGGTCAAAACGTCTTCAGCTACCATCACAAAACCGACTACACATGGTCCTATCGTTGACGAGGAGACCGCTGTCACGAGGGTGAGTAAATCTTCATCCTCATCAAGTTCGGATGAGCTTGATGAGGATGAAGCAGCTTTTTCTGTTAAAAAATTTAATTGTGCACAAACATATGTAGCAAAACGTTGTATATCTGCACAGACATTTAGTACCGTATTTGAATACCCTATTATAAAGGCAAGATTTGTAAAGACTAAGTGGGGGGATAGCTATATTTTACATTTATTGAATCAAAAAAATAAAGAAATTAGTATTTTCCTCCCACGGAGATATTCGAGCTGGCTAAATAAAAAAAACTTAGATTCATTTAACAGATCAAAATTAAAACTAAAAGCAAAACATCGTTTAGTAAACAGAGTGATAAAAGGGAAGGAGATATCGGTAATGGTTACTGACCTCACACTAATAGACTGTACCACCTAAACTCTTGAAAGGATATGATAACAAAATTTAAACTAAAAGCAAAACATCATCTTTTCTGTGAATAAATTTAATTGTACACAATCATATATAGCAAAACGTTGTATATCTACACAAACATTAAGTACCGTATTTGAATACCAAATTATAAAGTCAAGATTTGTAAAGACTCAGTGAGGATAGCTATATTTTACATTTATTGAATCAAAAAAAAAAAAAATAAAGAAATAAGTATTTTCCTCCATGAATATATTCGAGCTGGCTAAATGAAAAAAACTTAGATTCATTTAACAGATCAAAATTAAAACTAAAAGCAAAACATTGTCTAGTAAACAGAGTGATAAAAGGGAAGGAGATATCGGTAATGATTACCTATCTTAATAGACTATTCCTAAAGTCTAGAAAGGATATATTAAACAATAGACTCTTAACAATTCGAGTACAGTTAAATTTATTCACAGAAAAGATAGTCACAACTATATAATCAAATGTATCAAAATTTCTTGATTTTGCCTTATGTCTGTGTTGATATGTCACATTATTTTGTTTTCATATGTTTGAGTACAGTTGAATTTATTAACAGAAAAAAGATAGTTACATCTACATAAACAATTGTATCAAAATTTCTCGATTTAACTCAACCTCTGTGTTGATATGTCACATCTGTTTCATACATAAGATATAATCAATATTTGTATCAAAATTTCTCAATTTGAAATAAAGCGAGTTTGAATTTAATTTGTAGATTATTCACTCACCTTTCAATTAATGATAGAGTTGATAACTGCTACAGTCCTGCTAGTGATGATGATGATGATGATGTTAACACTTTAAAGTAGTTGCTTCCTTCTTGAAGAATCACTAAGGAGTGAAGATTTTCCTGATCTGAACTTATATTTATACTTTTTCGTATTGAACAGTAAAAGCAAAAAGTCTGCTAACAACGTTTCACATACATATTTGAACATGTATAAGAAGATGATGACTGGTTAAGCAACAATGCGTATACTGAATAATGAATCAATACTTCACTTGCATGTTCAAACATGTGTGTGAGATCAATAGCTAGTTCTTACTCTGCTATTCAGTAAAGACTGTATATTTGAATTTAACAAACTTACATTCACCAGTCTTAGTTAGAGCTTTGAGTAGTTCAGACACAAAATGTTATAACAAAATGAATCTGATGAGTGTGAAAATAATAGCATGTCTAAAACCAAAATTTCATATTCAATCAATTTATTAAAAATAATTTGTATTTTCACTGTAATGTTATATTGGTTTGCAATAATTATTCTATTATATGCAAATTATAATAAAGTCTGTAGGTGTGACTTGGCTTTATCAAATTTTACAAATATACTTCAGTTCAATATATCGCTTCAAACAAATAATAGCAATAGAATGCAAGATAGCGACAATATTGAATCAGATGAATTTTCTAAACACTTTCTAGATATGGAAAAAACAAAGACTAGTACTTTATTTTATTTAAAATCTTGTATTATTTCAGCGATAGGTATCAAGAAAATATCTAAATCATTTGAAAATGAGCTTAATGACTGGTATTCTTCATTGATTGATCCCTATCGAAATATATGTAACTTTTATAATAATTATAATGTAATCAACAATTGTGTAAACCCACAATTTGATGTTATTGATGTTAATATTGATCTACTTTCAAACAAAACGAAACAGTTTTGTATTACAAATTGAAAGATGACTAGCAGATGTTATGAATGTCATTCTTTCAAGTTAGGTAGTTGAATGTAAGTTTCTAGTTTTGATTAGTGTAACAGTGACTGTCTAAGTGATAGTATGGTTAAAGTTGGATGTAAAGGAAAGGTTAGTTCGCATAGTCATATCAAGTCTAAAAAATTCAAAAAAAGTGGTATTATTGGTAGTGGATTATTATCTAAACTCGGTAGTATTGCATCTAGCGTAATTAATGAAGGAATCGATATTTTACCAGTTGAAATTCATCCATTTTCATACCAGTATTGTGGCCCTGGCACCAAGTTGGAAAAGCGATTAGCAAGAGGTGACCCGGGAATAAATTCATTGGACAGAGCGTGTAAGATACATGACATAGCCTACAGTCAGTTCAGCGATAACGAAACACGTTCGAAAGCTGATGGTATATTAGCTGATAAAGCTTGGGAAATTCTCAAAGATTCAAGTACACCACTTCCTGAGAAAGCATTAAGTTATTTGGTAAATCTTGCAATGAAGACTAAGAAAGCTATTGGTTCTGGTATTCATCGTATAGGTAGGAGAGGTAGAAAAAGAAAAAGTGAAAGGTATTCAGTGAGAAAACCATCCACCATGAAAAGTGATTTAATTCGTAAAGAGACTATTAAGCAACTCAAATCACATGTAAAAGGAAGAGGATATTATTTAAAGCCATTTCCACAGTATTATGGAGGAGGTAGGTTATTGAACACAGCAAGAACACATATTCCATTCGGTGCAATCGGACTAGTAGGAAAGAAAAAGAAAAGGAGAAAAGTTAAAAGGAAACGTATTAGTAAAACATGAAAATGAATTATTTGAAGTTAGATAAAGCATTATCAAACTTTGATTTGCTAATTTTAACTAAACTATTAAAAATACCATTACGCGGTGTTTATATGTTGAACAAGCTACTGGATAGAGTACTTACTAATGAAATGATTATAGTAAATTTGGATAGAGATAGCAGAGTTGGATCACATTGGGTAGCCTGTCATAAAATAGCAGATAATGTTTACTATTTTGATCCTCTAGGGAATTTACAGCCTCCGAAAATGTTAGTGGATTACTGGTGTAAACAAAAGAATATTAATATCTATTATAATATTGATCAGGTACAATCATATACTTCAAATATATGCGGACATCTATGTCTCTTGTTTCTTTGTAATCAGTTATAAGTGTTGAATGCTGAGAGAAGGATCTATAAAATAATGAAACACCGAATCCGATAATTTATGTAAGCTTATGTACACATAAATTTCAAACCATTAGCGTAAAGATCACTGACCAGAACGGTAGTTTATTAGATTTTAGAGGTGATAGAATAACAGTAAGATTACATATATGTAAAAAACAGTATTAACATGGGCTTTATAGTTTACAATTCGCAAGCATATTCTAAATATAGAACTGTAAATCAGACTGGATTGAAAAGACAAAATATGAAACCAATTAAATGGGGTGCATCTAAAAAAAGAAAGAAGTTAATGTATAGATACAATGGTGGAGACTTGATTAGTAAGAGTTCATACTCTGTGCCGTTAACATCAAAAAACGCACGCATTTTAGAGAGATTAGGATTTCGTGTTAATTATAATTTTGTCAATGGCGGCAATAAGTGAGATACTAGATGTAGAAAGCGATGTACACTACTACAATGATATTACAAATTTTGAGTATCATACACATGGACCATATGCAAATAAAAAACTTGAACGCTCAGATGAAGTGAGAATTCCTATAAATTCTATGGATCTTTATTGTCTTCCATGTCGTTCATTTCTATTAATTGAAGGTCAAGTTGATTGTAGAAAGGATGTGGAAGATGATAAGTCGGATGCTGTGACTGAGACATCAGCAACATATAGATTAATAAGTAATGCAATTGGCTATTTGTTTGATGAAATCAGATATGAGCTTGCAGGTACATCTATAGCTAAATCAAGATTGGTTGGTATAACTTCTACAATAAAAGCATTATTGTTGAAAAATTTATTTGATAAGAATATTTTTCATTTAGCAGGATTTGATCATGAAGGATATACATTAACTGATAATAAATTCAGCTTTTGTGTACCACTAAAACTAATTCTTCCTTTTTTCGAGGATTTCAAACATGTAATATTGAATTTAAAAGAAGAGCTTGTATTACTTAGATCATCATCAGATATAAATTGTATTGAATCAGCAGATGGTAAGAGAGTTTCAATAACTTTGACTAAGTTAGTATGGAAGATGCCGTATATTGAGCTAGAAAATCATAGAAGACTAAAATTCCTGAAAATTAGCTTTCAGGAAATGGGAGATTCATGAATACCCAGTTCTTCCTTTAACAAAGGAGCATAGTTGGACAATCAGAACAACCTCCTCAGCAGACATTCCAAAATACGTGATTTTAGCATTTCAAACAAATAGGAAATTAACAATGAAAGCTAATATGGCGAAATTTGATTTTTGTCATCTTCATAATGGTAAACTTTATTTGAACTCACAGTATTATTCCTATGATCATTTTTTGGGTAGTAAAGAGTTAATGTATGAAACATTTCTTGATTTTGCATTATCGTACTATAATTACCGATAAATGCTGAATATGGAAATGCAATTGATTTTGCTAAGTTTAAGGATGAAACACCGATTTTTGTAATAGATTGTTCACATCAATCAGATCACTTGAAGGTATCGACTGATGTTAGAGTAGAAATTGAATTTGAAAAGGCTGTACCAAATTTGACAACAGCATATTGTATTCTTGTAAGTGATACATTAATGGAATATAAACCACTCACATCGCTTGTAAGAGAAGTGCAATAGGTTTCTAATAGTATGTGTAGGTTTGTCAACTTCACAACAGAGTGCGCGTAAATCAGTAAATAAGTTTAAGTTTGAAGGTTAGTAAGTATTTGCTCATGAGACGTGGTGATACACACCATTGATTCATCGTCAACAGCATTATTCTTGAGGCTACTGCAGAAGATGGAAGAACTAGTTAAGATCAAGGTGGAAGAAGAGGGTGATATTTATGATAGACTTTCAGCTTACTATACCGGTACTAATAGTTCATTTAATGAGATGCATCATTCTAAACCAGTTTCTAAACAAGAACGACAAACATATTCTTGTGCTGTTCAGTGTAATTTAGATAGTGAAGACACTTCGCAAACAGAGACGGAAAGCGAATTGATTGAAGAAGATGAGGTGCTTAATAATGAAGCTGAAAAGGAGAATGCAGTATTGAAAGAAACAGGTGAGTCAGATATTTCAACTTTCTGTGTGGTCGAATTTCATGGATTTAAAAATTATTCGGATAATTCATTTATTCTAAAAGAATTTGCGCTTATTGATACACGTCAAACATACGTTTTATATCATTTCAAACCACCATTTCCTAAATCAGAACTTCCATGGAAATCATATCGTGATGTATCTTGGCGTGGAAATCATATATGTGTGAGAGCAAGAGGATGAGATCTATGAAAAGTTGTCCTATTTATAATAGTGAGAAAAAAAGAAAGTATGCAAGACAGGGTTTCTTCTACAATGGTAGTAAAGTAATTTGTGTTTATTGTGAATATGAACTGTTTATGCATAGAGCTAGAATATGTAATCTTAATAGCGGTATAAATCCAGTAAATTTTTCAGTCTTAGTTCCACTGGTATAAATAGAGCTGAAAATGATAGGATGATTCAGTGTGCTATTGAACATCGGCCAGGATGAATCCGGCAAATTGGTTAGCAGCTGAAGATAATTTAGAAAGTAAACTTCGCAAACATTTAGATTGGTTTGATGTATGTGAAAATTCAATCAGTAAAGCTAAAAAAGAAAATCGAGATACAACGTTATTAGTGGAATTACTATCAGTTTTTTATCAACAGTGAATATTAATGACATTAACGAGTATTTATGTTATTATAGACCGTTTAAATTAAATGTGAATAAACTATTAAAATTAGAAAATGCAGTATTGAATAATATTACGTCATCTATAAACAATGATGAAGTTCATTGACTGTTCATGAACATGTTTGTGCAGGTCTTCGTAGTGTACGTAGTGGGGGAAGAGTATTGAGGGAATGAAGTCAGTAACTTGAAAATTGTTATTCATTCTACATTCAACATCGTATGTGTGTGAACGTGTTTTCAATCATGCAGGACACTCTATCTTTTGATTTGACAAAATTCAACCAAACATCATACGAGGATATTCCAATTGTTCAAATATATGATTTGAAACCTGATTTCAAATATCCGATACAAAAAGCGAGATTAGCACGAACAAAGTGTGGAGTTAGAATTGTAATGAGACTATATGAAATTAACAAGAAGAGCGGCGCGTATTCGTTTTATGATGTTTATCTACCTGAGAAGTATTTATCAACATTGAATGCAGCAACTTTGGATTATTTAAACAGTAGAAAGTATGTAATGAAATGAGAACATAGAGAGGATAAACCATCTTTAATTCACTTGGAAATGCAATAGTAAGAACTCAAAACTAACTTAAACTGGATTGATTTATTTACTTAGAATTGATCTAACTCAGTGATGTAGGTCTGTCTCATAGTTAAATGTTAACAATTGATATTTCTATATTAGTCTAGATATTTAGTAAATATTTAGTCTCCTATAGATAATCTATCAATATTTAACTAGAGATGGAGATGAAGCACTTTAAAACTTCAACGCCTGTGCTTTTTACTGCATGGATAATATGAATATTCGAATTTAATTATATACTATCAAATAATATTCATTTTCATCCTACAGTCAGGTGGAAAGAGAAGCATATATAAAAGAAAGTAAGCTGTATTTTACTCAGTCTTTGCTGAGTTCAGCCAGTGTTAAATACAAAAGGTGTTAGTGCATACATAACCTATAAATTATGAGTCAATGCTTTAGTTATTCAAAGTTCAAAAAGCTATCAAGGCTTCTAATGGGTATAACATTTGATGAATTAAATGAACTGGCAAATAGTGTGAGATATTCAAAGTACTGTTTAGATAATGACACTGACAGTAAGGAGGTTGAGCATATAATGATCTTACTTCGCACATTAATGAATAATTGACGAAAGATTTTCATTTACTTTAGAAAATCGATTTGTCAATTATAATATAAATAATCTCAATAACTTAAACTGTACAAATATGAACATTCAATGATAGTTTGATAAACAACATTAGTAAATTATTAACAAGTCATATGGTTCATATGATTAGAAAGAAGAAGCGTGAATGTAGAGCAACCAGCTTCTTACATCTCCCCCCCTTGAACAAGAAACTTCCTCGAAGGTGTCAATTTGCTTGAGTGACAGATGATTGGTTCACTCCCATTGATTCCGCAGGCCACTCCATACATTGAGTTTGATATTCTTCTTATAATGGGGAACGGTCCACTTCTAACTTCATCTAATTTATTTCTATTCAACTTGTTCCCTTTTTCTATATACACTAGTTCTTTTTCCTTGAAACCATATATTCTTCTGTTCTTATCACATCTCAGTTTGTCCCGTTTGTGGTTTAAATTGGAATTTTTTATAGCTTCTTCTCTGTCTATTTGTAAGTTTCGTTTTTTCCTCAGTTGTGATGGTATTATTTCCAAATCCTCTCCCAATAGCAGATATCTTGGTGTAAATTTAGTAGTGCTATGGATTGTCTTGTTGTATTCTGATGTGCAACTTTCCGCTATTTTCGACCACGTCTGCGTTCTTCCTTCTGGACTATTCACTTTGCATCTAATACGATTCACCAATGTCTGGTTTAGCCGCTCATTAAGACCATTTGATTGTGGGCAATCTACCGATGTGAACACCATTGTAACACCTTTTTCGAGTAGGTAATCTCAAAACTTTTTTGATTTGATAGACGCATATTGATCAGCTAATAGGATCTTGACAGAATGGTTTTGTAAGATAGGATCTAGCAAACGAATGTATTCTTTAGTAGTTTGACCGCTAGAGCTTGAAGTGAATGCATATCTAGAGAAGTGATCGACCAATATGTGTAGGTATCGTTTTGTTGAGTTGTTTCCACCAAACCCTCCAACAGTATCTATCGACATGATCTCATACGGTTCACTAGCTGGACCCAATTGTGAAAGTAATCCTATTGAGCGACCTCTTCTTGTTTTATTCTTCTTACATATATGACACGAATCACAATAGCGCTTGACCATTTCATCCATGTTGGAAAAGTAGTAATGTGGACGTATGTGTAATAGTGTGTGGTGAGTTCCGATATGTCCTAGTTGAAAATGAATTTTCTCAATCAATTCTTTACCCTTTTCTTGAGAAAGGAAGATTCTTTTGTTTCCTTTCATACATTTGTAGAATATTTCCTCTTTATATTCAACATTCCTATTATTCATTATTGCTTCTTTGTTTTTTTCTTGATCGTCTTTTATTTCTTGTATAGATATCAAATTCACAACTGTTAAAATGTCTTCATTTCCTCCAAAGTGCTCTAAAACTGGATTTCTTGATAAAGTATCTGCTTCAACATTTCCTTTTCCTGGGCTATATATCAATGTGAAATCATATTGCGATAGGTAGTATACAAGATCTCCCAATTCTTCATCGGTTCGTGCTTTCACTCTAAGATTCTCCAATGGTTTGTGGTCTGTGATCACTGTAAACTTCCGTCCTATCAACCAATATTGCCAATACATAATTGTCTCTTTTATAGCCATACATTCCAGATAAATAGCTTTTTTCTTCTTTTGAGCAGGGCTCAGTTTTTTTGAAAAATATGCTACTGGATGAAGCTCATTATTTTCTTTTGGTTGTTTCAGTACAGCCCCAAATCCCTCTCCACTGGCATCGGTGAAAATGAATACTGGTTTTTCATAATCATAAATTTGTAATACGGGACTAGAACATAAGTATTTCTTCACGTTTTGGAAAGCTTTATCACATGTCTCTGACCAGATAAAAGGTATGTCCTTCCTCAGTAGATTGTGTAAAGGTTCTAGAACTTTCACTGCATTCTCTATGTATTTATAATTGAAATTTTTTTTCCCCAAAAACTGGCGTACATTCTTCTTGGTTTTCGGTTGTGGGAAATTTTCAATTGCTTTGAGATTGTCAGTGAGTGGACGGACTGAGTTATTTTCAATTATGTGTCCCAAATATTTAATTGAACTCCTTGCAAAGTTACATTTCTCCAATTTCAGCTTGAACCCTTCTTTATAAACCGCATCAAGTACGAGGTTTATATGTTTCAAGTGTTCCTCAAATGTCTTTGAAAATGTTGAAATATCATCAATGTAGCAAGTACAAAAATCAGTCAACTTATTTTTTTGTAAAGTGTTACCCAATATTCTTTGAAAAATTGCAGGTGCGGTCTTCAAACCAAATGGTATCCGTAACCATTGATAATGGCCTTCGTGGGTCACAAATGCAGTTTTCATTCTGTCTTCTTTTTTTATTGGTATTGTCCAGAATGCTGAATTAACATCAAGTACTGTGTACCATTTACAATTACCAGCCTTCACTGTTATATCTTCTATTCTTGGGAATGGTTGTGGCTCTGGTATTACAATTTTGTTCAGTTCCCGGAAGTCAATACATAGCCGTGATTTTTTTTTTCTTCTCGTTTGAAGGCAAGTGTAACAGGAGATGCAAATGGTGAAGTTGAATATTCAATCAATCCTGCCTCTAAAAGTTTTGAAATTTGTTGTTCTATTTCTTTTTTATCTGGGATACACGTTCTGTATGGCTTCTTAATAATATATCTATCTTCTGAAAGTTTGATTTCTGCCTCTGCATGTTTTACCTCACCTACATCATATTTGTGTTTTGCAAATAGTGATTCATAACCTTCAATCAGCCTTGTTATTGTTTTTCTCTTTTCAGTATCAAGATAATTCAGATTGCTTCCCATATTTACAGAGAAGACAGATGACTCATAATTCAATCTTTCAACATCTGTTTTGTCATCAACCTTCTGTAAAATTTCTAAATTTTCATTCTGTATCAATTTGAACTTTTTTATTGCATCCAATCCAAGAAGTAAGTCATAAGAGAAATTATTGTTCTTCACAACATATACATCTAATATTTCTTCGATTTTATTGATTTTCATTGGAATTTTGGCCCGGCGATTTGTAAAATTCACACCACTAATAGTTCGAAAAAGGTTATGGTCATTCATAAGTTTTGTCTTCAGCTCATCAACAATTTTCTGATTTATTAGAGTGATATTTGAGCCACTGTCATAAACTCCTTTTACAATCTTCTTTTTATCAACTAGTACATTAACTGTAATCAATGGAATGAACTTACACGCCGGCTTATTCAGTTTTTTGAGTTATCAACATCGAGTGTATTTTCCTCACAGGTTGTGAAATTCACTGTTTTATTTCTATTCCTACAGATCTCTGCAGGATGAAAGCGATTTGGTTTTCCCAAGGCTGTACATACAGAACAAGGAGTCTTCTTTCTTCTTATCTCTTCCATCTTTGTTGAGTCTTTTTTCTGGCTATTTATATTACTATGTCCGTTTGAGTTTGTGAATGAATCATATTTTTGAATCTCATTCATCAGATCTTCTGTGGTCTCGATATTTTCCTTATCTAATCTATTCTGAATATGAACTGGTAGTCCCACAACAATATGTGAGATTCTAGATTCATCTGTCATAGTTCTCTCACATTCAAGCAATAATCGTTCCTTCTTCAAAGCATAATCAAGCATAGATCCAAAATTTTCAATGTATTTGAATGAATATGCATATCTCACATTTGACCAGCCTTTATTAGAAGAAGTTTGAAGGAATGTTTTCCACCACAAATTCCAATTTTCCAATCCTAATTTATATTTGTTGGAAGTATACCAATCTTCAGAACTCCCTTCTAAAAATAGTCTTAAACATGTTATTTTTTCTTCATCGTTGTGGATATTGTAACGGATACATTCTTTCTCAAAATCTTCCAGCCAGAATTTTGCATTTTGTCCAATTTTCCCCGAGAATTTTTCCAAAACAAATTTCCTATCAATATCAATTGAAAATTCACTCTTACCTTTTTTCGGCATGTTGAACAAAAAAATCGATTTATAATGATCTTACTTTGCACATTAATGAATAATTGACGAAAGATTTTCATTTACTTTAGAAAATCGATTTTTAATGTCAATTATAATATAAATAATCTCAATAACTTAAACTGTACAAATATGAACATTCAATGATAGTTTGATAAACAACATTAGTAAATTATTAACAAGTCATATGGTTCTTATGATTAGAAAGAAGAAGCGTGAATGTAGAGCAACCAGCTTCTTACAAGCATAACAATCAAAATTCAAACAATGTGAATACAAACAATTCAAGATTCTCTATATTATCCGAAATATATGATTTACTAGATATTGTGATTGATGGTTATGGTCATTTCCATTATGGCTGTAGCTGTGAATGTCCAGTTATGACAATAACTGATGTTAATGAGCTCTGGGAAGCATTATTCGATCTAGCTGAGCGTAAGTGTATGAAAAAGTAAAAAACATTAAGCTTAAAGGTGGGCGGTGGCGGGCGGCGGCATAGGGGGTGATGGGGGGGACTTGTTTGGAAGGAGGATCTTGCAAGTGTCTACTTATTTTTTTAAAATAAGTACTTGAACAAAAATGGTGGTCTTCAGTAGGAGGAGGAGATTTGGTTTAGGCTGGGGGGGTCCGAGAAGTGTGGGGGATTGCTTGGAGGGGGATTCTGCAATTGGTACGCCCATAAATTTGTTTTTTTCAAATGAATACTTGAAATAAAATGGCGGTTTTAGTATTGGTGGGAGAACTGGTCCAGGCGAGGGGTTAGAGAATGGAGTTTTTCCGCGCAGAGCACGGGGGGATTTGGGCGGGGTTTAGAGCCCCCCTGGGGGATTATTCTCCGCCCCCTAATTAAAATACTGCTCTGTGATTGGTGCGTTCAAACAGCAATAGTATACTACTTCATAGATCTCTACTCTTGTGCAGGTTTCCACGTTTTGAGCACCTCCAGTTCAGGAGTTATAATCGATTTTTGATTCATCATATAGTACATGGAACAGACTATGAGTGGGAATTACTTGAGAACTGTGATAGCTCGAAACGTGAATTTCTGCTGAGAGTAGCTTCTCAAAGACCTCTACTCTTGTGCAGGTTTCCACATTTCGAGCTCCCCTAGTTCAGGAGTCAAAATTAGTAGGGTATTTGTGCCGATTGAGCATCAATTTAACACCAAGGTCAAGGTCAAGGTCAAGGTAGAATTCAAGGTCAAAGTAGAATTCAAGGTCAAGGTCGGATTCAAGGTCAAATTCAAGGTCAAGGTCAAATTCAAGGTCAAATTCAAGGTCAAGGTCGAATTCAAGGTCAAGGTTGAGAGATGTTATCTCAACCACCACCCCGCCCCGACTGAATTCTCTGTTGGAATGAGCCCTGTATTTATAGACCAGGGAGGAGATGTTTACAGCAAGAATTTCTATTAAACACTGAGGAAAATATTCTTATTAGGGGGGGGGGCGTGGCCTAATTCAATTCCCTCCCCCACACCCCTAAAAGGTGTGGCCTAATTAAATTCCCCCCCTCCCTTCCTAAGATGTGTGGCCTAATACCATTATTATTTCCCACTAGGTATACAACCAAAAGTCAAATTCAAGTAAAATTCAAGGTCAAGGTCAATGATGATCCCCACTTGGATAAAATATCTACTGCAAGTAAAACTAAGGGAGAGAGTGAGAAGTTCACACTCTTCCCAATGCAATAAGAGATCTATGTCATACCTACTGGATATTCTCCAGTCAAGAGGTATTAAATCCATCTATTGCAATCAAATTTAATCTAATGTGAAACCAATCTAAAACTAATAAATTGAGTCTACCTAGTGCAAGGGTAGTGGGAGGATAAACAACTACTGGATATTCTCCAGTCAAGAGATGTTATCTC
The DNA here is from genome assembly GCF_014356525.2 of Nilaparvata lugens. Lineage (NCBI taxonomy): Eukaryota > Metazoa > Arthropoda > Insecta > Hemiptera > Delphacidae > Nilaparvata > Nilaparvata lugens. The sequence continues at coordinate 54,696,647 of NC_052518.1, forward strand.
AAACACCACCCCGCCTCGACTGAATTCTCTGTTGGAATGAGCCCGGTATTTATAGTAATTTTATCCAGTTCCACAAACATGTTTGAACAGGTCTGTGAATATTGAGAGGATTGATAACAAACATGTTTGAACAGGTCTGTGAAAATTAATTGATAACGTTTTACAGAACAGGATTGAGATCAAATTCAAGGTCAAGGTCAATGATGATCCCCACTTGGATAAAATATCTACTGCAAGTAAAACTAAGGGAGAGAGTAACGACCGCTGGATATTCTCCAGCAAGAGAAGTTCACACTCTTCCCAATGCAATAAGAGATCTCATACCTACTGGATATTCTCCAGTCAAGAGGTATTAAATCCATCTATTGCAATCAAATCTAATCTAATGTGAAACCAATCTAAAACTAATAAATTGAGTCTATCTACTGCAAGTAAAACTAAGGGAGAGAGTAACGACCGCTGGATATTCTCCAGCAAGAGAAGTTCACACTCTTCCCAATGCAATAAGAGATCTCATACCTACTGGATATTCTCCAGTCAAGAGGTATTAAATCCATCTATTGCAATCAAATCTAATCTAATGTGAAACCAATCTAAAACTAATAAATTGAGTCTACCTAGTACAAGGGTAGTGGGAGAATAAACAACTACTGGATATTCTCCAGTCAAGAGATGTTATCTCAACCACCACCCCGCCCCGACTGAATTCTCTGTTGGAATGAGCCCGGTATTTATAGTAATTTTATCAGCATCAAAATCCAGTTCCCACGGTTTTTGTATACCGTCTTCCAAACATGTTTGAACAGGTCTAATTATTAAATAATAAAAAATAAAATAAATTAAATTAAATAAATTAAATTAAATAAATTAAATTATTATTAAATAATTATTTAATTAAATTATTATTAAATAATTATTTAATAATTGAATAATATTAAATAATAATTTAATTTATTTAATTTAATTTATTTTATTTTTTATTATTTAATATTATTCAATTATTAAATAATTATTTAATTAAATTATTATTAAATAATTTCAAACAAAAAATAAATTAATTAAATAAATTAAATAATAAAAAATAAAATAAATTAAATTAAATAAATTAAATTATTATTTAATATTTAGACCTGTTCAAACATGTTTGGAAGACGGTATACAAAAAACCGTGGGAACTGGATTTTGATGCTGATAAAATTACTATAAATACCGGGCTCATTCCAACAGAAATTTCAGTCACGGTGGGGTAGTGGTGGAGATAACATCTCATATAACAAGATTTTTCTACACTAGACTGAATGCTACAACAATTCTTCATTTTGAGGTGTGACCTAGTTCAATGTAAGTATGAATGACCTTCAGATCATGTTACAAAAAAGTTCTCTAATCACCGGGATTCGAACCTGAGACTCCAGATTGGTAAGCCGCAATGCTATCAACTAAGCCACTAAACAAGATTTGAAATTAATCGATCAAAACGAACTCATAAGTTTGTTATCACAAGAATAGATACTGTAATGATATTATTCACAACTTCACTAATCAGTAATAATTTATCATTATTATGTGGTAGATTACCAAGAGCTACTTTTAAGTAATGTAGATATTTTAAATGAATCTCCTAAAATGCATTGTGAATTTGATATTGTTTTCATAATTTTAAAAACTTTATTATTAGCTCAACTAATTGCTTGTTATTGCATAGCTTGTTATTAAATAATATTTCTATTGTAAGTTCAATCTAATTAATAAATAAAATGATTTAAATTGATGGATTTAGTGATAGCAAACTAATGAGATCAAGCATGTTTCCGCGGTCTGATACATATGGGGCCCCAGGTTCGAGTCCCCACAGTATGAATAGTTTTTTGACTCTTTGAAACAACTTTTGAATTTTGTTGAACAAAACTACTCATCAAAATCCAAACTGAACTTGATTTTCTTGGTAGGAAAGATCTTTATAACCTTAGATTTAAGCAGGAAAGATTATTGTTTTATAATTTTCTAAATTAAGCTCAGTACCTTTTTACAGGTTTTTTTATTAATTTGAAAATGAATTTCAACAAATAAATTGTATTATTGATTGAATTACAAATCTGAGCATTTTTCAGTTCCAGTTTATAATTTATTTTAGAAGGAATGTTGGACATTACATAGTTGTTAAAAAATTCTCTTATCAGGTGGATTCAACATTATATTCATACCAAAATTTGAATTTATTTTTTGAAGTGGGAGGGAAATCATGAAGTAAGTTTGGATCAGATCAACATTCTTTGGTAGATAATAAGAACCGAATTTTTTTGCTAAACTAACGATATTCTGTAATATATTAATTAATTCTTCAGCCTCTTGATTTCTACTTGATTTCTCTTGTTTTCTACTCAAATGACATCCAAATTTATCAATACTCATGTTTTTTTTATTATACTTCATGTTTGTATATGAATTTTTCATCAAACCATGCTCTAAAGAACCAGGGTTGTGCTGTTTCAGCAGCATACTTTTCATACTTTGATAATAATTGTGGATCTGACATTGCTTTGAATTGTTCATTATCATTAAGATCAATTTCTGGGATATTATGAGCAACTAATGGGATGAATTGTATAATCCTTATAAAATTCTGAATCAAATTTCTAATTTCAACATTAATATTATTATTCTTCTTATTATTATGTAAATATCGACCAAATTTATCAATAGACATTATACTAGAGTATATTTTTCTATAATACTAAATTACCACCAATAATTATTCCAATTTCACGCAACTCTTCTATGATACTCATAATCTCTGCATCATGTCCAGTGTGCCCAGCTATTTTTGAATTTACCAATAGATTCAATCTTTCACATAACTTGTTTGGGTTATCCCAATAAACATATTGCTTTTTCATTTTTTTTCTTGGTACTACAATTTGCATATCTTCTTGTTCTAAACTACTATCACCAGCACCTCTACCTCGAGTAACTCCTTTTTTAGGTGGGAATAATTTCTTAATAATATTAACATATTTGTAACTGGTATTTCTCTTAACTCGACCCAAACTATCAAGATGAACTGATGTTATTTGAGATATATTTTTATAGGTTTGCAAATCAGTTCTCTTGTAAATATGTTTATCAGGTACTGCTTTGAATAATAATTCCAATAACCCATGTGTAAGCATGAATGATTTGCTGTTATCAATGAGGATTTCTTTATCATAAAATTTTACAACTTTATTACCAATTTGCCACTCATTAATATCAGGATTATAGTGAACTCCATACAGATTTCCTCTTTTTGTTGCTCGCATGGAATTATCTATGTAACTAGAAATGCTAGCTCTACGGGCATTCGATGTTAATCTTTGAATTGTTGAATTGAATATTCCTCTAATTCCACTTTTATCATCATCAGCACCGGTAGTTATAGATCCTTCTTCTTCTTCTTCTTCTTCTTCTTCTTCTTCTTCTTCTCTTCTTCTTCTTCTTCTTCTTCTTCTTCTTCTTCTTCTTCTTCTTCACCTTCTTCTTCTTCTCCTTCTTCTTCTTGTTGTTCTTGTTTTTCCCCTCCTTCTTGCTCTTGTTGTTCCTTCTTTTCTATTTTAATTTTTCTTTCAATGGGTTGATGTTGTAATTGCTTCAATGATTCTGTAATTGGTTTGAATTGTTTTTGAAAGTGTTCTTCTTCACTGACTACATTATGTGATAATTCACGATGTTTTCTACGAATTGAGTCACATAGTTTTTTAATTTTTTTTTGTAGCACACTCCACTCTTCCAAATCTTTTTTATGCATTTTTATATTATAACAAATCTATCAAAACCAAGTCTGTATCGACCATTGTGTGTGTCACATTCTTTATTAATAACTAGAAATTCATTATTATTATTTCTCCATGCTTGAGCACATAATGCACTGAATTCACCTTTACTCATATCAGGGTATACATGATCATGATATATATGTTGTAGGTTACGATTATCCTGCTTGAAAGCAACAACTAGATTACAATTATCCCTAATCAATTGTTTGGGAATACTAGAGTAAGTTTGACAAATGTAAAAACAATCAATTTTATTGTGTCTTCCCATACTAAAATAGTTACGAATATTTTGTTGATTCTCCATACAAATATCATCAAATATCATAACTGAATTTTGACGCATATCATTTGGTTGTTGAATTTCATCATTATCTTTGTACAAGTTAAATTTAATTTCAGGTATCTGTTGCATAATCTTTTTCAAGAGTTGGTACTTATCTTGCTGATGTGATTTAGTGAATATATTCAAGTGTAAGAATTTAATCCCATTCTCTGCAAATAATAAATTGAAAACTGTATTTGTTTTCCCAGAATTACTTGGGCCACACACAATACATCTTATAGAGTTTGGTAAGAGTTCACTGTGTCTTTTTGAAATCTTAAGTTTCCTGTTATCATTTAAATACTTGTCGAAGTTTATTAATGGTAGTTTTGATTTATGCTGTTTGAATTTGAACATATTTTTTATTATATTACATCATAATCATCACCTTCAACCCATGAATTATATTTTGAATCAAAACCAAGCCATTTAACATACATCTTACCATCTTTCTTCTTCAGTACTTTCTCAATTAGATAGACATCAGGATATTTTGTTTTTTGCATTTCATATTCATAGAATGTACCTTTAATGATTTCATTACTAATGTCTCTCAGATGATACGTGAAAGGAATGGTAGGGAGTATATTGTGTACAGTGAATATTTCATTTGTCCAGTTTGCTAGATAGCCTTTATCAAATATTCTTTTGTAGCGACTAGTTCGTACTTTATCGCCAATCTTATACTTTGGTTTCATCTGTTTGAATGTTTTACGCATGCTAGCTTTCTCTATATTCATCAGCACATATTTCTCATTTTTCCTATTCACCTCAACAGGTTTCATTCGAATTGTTCTGTGGACACTGTTATTGTAATTAGTTATTAGTTTAGGTAGTAGTTCCAGCCATTTATGATTACCTTGTATTGTGAATTCACGGAACATATTCTCTTTGAGAGTTCGATTGAAGCGCTCACAAATTGCTGCTTTGATCACTATATGTACTGTAATGATTGATTTTATGAGTTTTGAATAGATTCTGAACAGCTGCGTTGTAGAATTCTTTACCTGCATCAGTTTGGAAATTAACTATTTTGTGCTTCTCAAGTATTGGCTTCAATGCTGCTGCCACCTCATTTCCAGTTTTAGTTTTCATTGGTATTGCAAATGCAAATTTACTGAAACAGTTGATTACAGTTAGTATGTACCTAAAGTTTTTATTAAATGTGCTGTAGTTGGACATGTCAACAATATCAGCTTGATATAAATCTGTTAGACCTTTTATCTCAGTGCGACGTGTTAGGAAATTACGTCTGACTCTACCATGCAGCTCATGTGCAAGTTTCTTTCTTGTTGACATTATTTTTTAATTGATTATACATTTTTGTTCGATGGCTTTCTGTTAGTATACTTTCTACAATTCTACCAATTCTATCTTGAAAACGTAATCAATCCATGCAAGATTGTTGCCAGATTGTCCCATCCCTGGATCGTTTCATTGCATAGTTATAGGTGTGTAAAATATTCATTCAAATTCAAATTCAAATTTATTCAAGTAAGTTACAATACATTCTGGTTCATACACGAATCTACAATAAATTACAGTACAACAGCCAATTATGCAGCAAATTTCACATATTATGAAAACTTATTAATTACAATGAAGATTGAATGCAACATTAGAATATTGATAATATAGTATTGTAATATAACTACATAATTCAGCGGTGTTTCAACAATGAATAAATGATAATTTCAATGAATAAATATACACCCCACTATATATTATATGTGTTGGGGTATAAGTAATTAGTTGCTTATTGCGTGTAATAATTACTATTTACAAACTTCATTCACTGATATGGGATTAAAGTTTTTTATAATAAAATTAGTAAAAATGTATAATACAAACAAACAAAATTATGGAATTAGTAAATAAATATTAATGTTCTATTAAGGATAATAATAAGAAAGGTTATTTTTAGAAAAATGAAAAACAGTAAAGAGTGGAATGGAGAATAAATAGTTTCAATATTTACAGTCTAACTAAATTTTCACAATTTTCCACTCCAATATCAACCAACCAGGAAAATAAACTTTTCTTGAACCTGTGTCTATTGAATTCTTCCCTAATGTAACTTGGTATTGAATTATAAATTTTTGGTCCCAATATGTGTAGTTTCTTTGCCCAATGTAGTGTTCATCCTTGGTACTATTGAATACGTGTTTCTCTGCCTTGTTTGATGGTTATGATCTGCCAGTCTTATGTGTTCGTTGTTTCTCCTCATTCGCGTGATGATAGCCTGGATGTAGAGTTGTCTCACACTCAGTACTTTACTGTCCTTGAAAAGAATGTTCGTGGGGAATTGATTCTCCTTGAAGCCTATTATTTTTAGTATTCGTTTTTGAAGTTTATAGAGAGGTTCAACATGTGTAAAATTCGTAGCTCCCCAGATAATTATGACGTATCTTAAAATTGATTGCACTAAAGAAAAATAAACAGTTTTTAATGTCTCATAGTTGAGGATTTTACGGAGTTGATAGAATTTGTAGAGAAGCTTCCTGATCCGGGTAATTGATAGATTGATGTGCTTGTCCCATTTGAATTTGTTGTCCACTATTGTTCCTAAATATTTTATTTCATTGACTTGTTGAATTGAAGGGCAATCACACGGGTTGTTGGTGCTTCCACAGTGATGCAGGATTATTGAAGATTCCGGTGGTCTCGTCCGTTCTGTCAGAGAAAAGGCTAAAAATTTCGTTTTTGTTTCATTTACTGTAAGCAAATTTTCTCTTAACCATTTATCGACTTTGATCAATTCTTCCTGTGCCAGATTAAAAACTTCCTCCCAGGTGTTTCCTTCAAATAGTATACACGTATCATCAGCAAAAGCTATTACTCTTCCTCTTATCTTGATTGAACATAGCTCATTTGCATATGCCAAATACAGAATTGGCCCAAGAACTGTTCCTTGGGGAATCCCAAACTTCATCGTTCCCTCTGAACTGAGATGTTCTTCAACTTTGACTTTTTGACGCCGGTCACAGAGGTATGATCTAAACCATGCTAGAGGAACTCCTCTAATTCCCATGGCTTCTAATTTCTTCAGCAGCAAACTGTGATTAACAGTGTCAAAAGCTTTTGCTAGGTCCAGGAACACTGCTGCACATTTTCTGTTATTTTGTAGGTTTGAGAGTTCAATTTGTTATATTCCTCAAACATTGTTTTAGATTGCAATTTAACCTATATAAATAGATGTATAACAACTTTATTCTCATTTCAGTACCAGATTTACAATGGACCACAAGCCACAAGCCAGATTGCTTTCCTTCCTATATAAAAAAATGGTGACGAGTATTAATGGTAATGTTATCTTATATAAATGGACAGAATTCTTGACTACTGATATTAAGATACTATTTGAACAATTTAAACCAATTATTCTGGAAATAATGCTTTCAAAATCGAAAAAATTTAATGGAAATGTTAAATGGTTTGTTAGTTTACATGTGAAATTAGGAAAAATTGTAACTGATGTTGATCAATTGGAAATCACACCTACATTTCATGGAAAATCAAGATCAATTATCAATATTCATAATAATGTCAATGAATTTCATAAGCAATGGGAGAAGGCTGAAAATATAATAAATGAAAAGTTTGATAAATTCATTCAAAATGGTAGTGGGTGGGTAATTGATGAGTTTCAAAGATTTGATTTGAATATAGTGAGATATTCACCCATACATGGAACAGGTTCATATGTCTTGACACCCAAAAGAATAGCAGTTAAAAGAGTCATTTTAAATATCAGGAATGAAGATGATTTATGTTTTGTCTGGTCTGTTCTAGCTTATTTTCATAATAATAGAACACATAATAGAGTTAGCGACTTGAAAAAATTATTAAATCTAATTAATATCAATGATCTAAATTTCCCACTTATTTTGGAAGATATTTCAAAATTCGAAAAACAAAACCCAACTATATCTATAAATGTTGTTGGATATGAAAATGAAATTGTCTATCCATTACTTACATCAGAAAATCAACATAGAGAGCATAAAATTACGCTTTTACTTTTAGAATCAAATGGTAAGAAACACTATACTCTGGTGAGGAATTTGTTTAGACTTTGTTCCTTAAATTCAAGCGAATCATCGTTCATTCCTATACCGAGTTCATAAAAGATAAAAGAAGCTATAGTGAATGTGAAAAGTGATGATAGTCTTTCATTTATTTGGTCTGTCTTAGCTTTCTTCCATAATAAGAGGACTAATAGAGTTGGAGACTTGAAAAAATTATTGAATCTAATCAATATCAATGATCTAAATTTCCCACTTAGTCTGGAAGATATTTCAAAATTCGAAAAACAAAACCCAACCATATGTATAAATGTTATTGCTCATGAAAATCATACCTTCTATCCATTACTTATATCAAAAAATAAAGATCGGCAGCACAAGATTACACTATTATTATTATCAAGTAAAGATAAAAAATATTATACTCTTGTAAAAAATCTATCAAGATTATTGTCCAATTACACTAAACATGGACATAAAGTAGAAATATGTCCACACTGTTTTCATCGATTTACTAGAAAAAATGCCCTACAAAAATTGAACAATCATATTGAATCATGCTCTCTGGAGAAAACTCAGAGAGTAGAAATGCCACAAAAAGGACATGAAATTTTAACATTCAAAAATTTCTCCTATACACTTAGAGTTCCCTATATCATTTATGCAGACCTTGAGTGTCTAATCATCAATGGAGAACACATTCCTTGTGGATATGGATATGTTATTGTAAATGAAAGTGGAAATATTCACTGTGGTCCTAAAATTGTAAGAGCAAATTCCCTTACAGAATCTGAAACCTTAATTGAGAAATTTATAGGTGAATTAGATGAATATGGTATTATTCTGAAAGATAAATTAAAACAAAATATCCCCATGACCATTAATTCTGAAGAGAATAGAAAATTCTTAGAGGAAACATTGTGTTGCTTATGTAATAAACGTTTACTGTTTGATAGGGTTAGGCACCACTCACATTCAAATGGGATGTACCTGGGTGCAGCCCACAACAATTGTAATTTAAATGCAGAAAAAGTTGAAAAGATACCAGTAGTGTTTCATAATTTTTCAGGATATGATTCACATTTTATAATACAAGCATTGACTAATTATAAGAAAAAAATAAGCTGTATTGCCAAGACTAGTGAGAAAATTATCTCTATAACATTGAATGATACACTAAGATTTATTGATTCTCTCAATTTCTTGAATTCATCTCTTGAGAAATTGGCTGAGATCAATTCAAAATTTGATCTTCTATCAAAACATTTCTCCTCAAATAAAGCAGACCTATTGAAAACAAAACAATTTTACCCATACGAATATATGAATAGTTTTGAGCGATTCCAAGAAACGAAATTACCTACTATTGATAAATTCTACAGTAGACTAACCGACAGTCAAATCACTGAAACAGAATATCAGCATGCACAGAACATTTGGAAGCATTTCAACATAAAAAATCTTGCTGAATACCATGACCTTTACTTAAAAACAGACATTCTTCTATTAGCAGACATTTTTCAGAATTTTCGAACAAGTTTCATGCGTACCTATAATCTAGACCCAGCTCACTTCTTCTCTCTTCCACATTATTCTTGGTTTGCTATGTTGAAAATTACAGGAGTAGAGCTCGAACTCTTGACTGATATTGATATGCACCTATTCTTTGAAAAAGGAATAAGAGGGGGGATAAGTGTCGTTCCTAAGAGATATGCAAAAGCAAACAATAGATATATGAGTAATTTCAACATAAATGAGCCAGAAACATACATAATCTATTGGGATTGTAATAATTTGTATGCCGTGGGTATGTCTGGAAATCTTCCACATTCAAAATTTGAATGGATGAGTGAAAGAGAAATAGAAGAATTTGATCCTCAAAAAATAACTGATTCAAGTTTAGGGTACATGTTGGAAGTGGACTTGGAATACCCCTCTCACCTTCAAAGCACACACAATTGTTTCCCTCTAGCACCCTTGAAAGAAACACCACCTACTGGTAGATATGAGAAACTAATAACAACATTCACAAACAAAGAAAAATATGTAATATATTCTGATAATCTAAAACTCTACTTAGAATTGGGTATGGTGTTGAAAAAAGTACACAGAGGTATAAAATTTGAACAAAGTAGATGGATGAAACCTTTCATTGATATGAATACACAATTAAGGACAGTAGCAGATAATGAATTTGATCGAACCCTTTACAAGTTGATTATAATAGTTGTTATGGCCGCACTCTCATGAATGTTAAAAACCATACAGACTTTGAAATTGTAATGGATGAAGAGAAACTAGACAGAATCATCTCCAAGCCAAGAGTAAAAAATTGGTTTCCATATAATGAGAATGTTACTGGTGTGTGCTTGAATAAAATTAAAGTTGTATTGAACAAACCAATTTTTGTTGGTGCTGTAATATTGGAACACAGCAAAAATGTTATGTACGATTTCCATTACAATCAAATCAAGAATATATTCAAAGACAAATGTGAAGTTTTGATGTCTGATACTGATAGTTTTATGTATGTGATACAGACTGAAGATATTTATGAAGATATTAGGAAATATAAACATTTATTTGACACATCAAACTTTCCTAAAAATCACCCATGTTATAATGAGGAGAATAAAAAAGTAATTGGTAAATTCAAAGATGAGAATGGTGGCAGAATTATAACTGAATTTATAGGATTACAAGCCAAAATGTACTCATTTATATTCTCTAACTGTGAAGAAAAGAAGGTGGCCAAGGGTGTTCCAAAGAGTGCTCAAAGAAACCAATTACAATTCAAGTTGTACAAAAAATGTTTGTTTGAAGGTGTTGAGCATACAATAAAATCTGTACATATTGTAAGTAAACTACATATTGTCACAACTGAAAACCAGGAGAAGGTTGCTCTTAGGCCCTATGATGATAAAAGATTCATAAGAAATGATTGTATAAATACATTGGCTTGGGGACATAAAGATATTCAGAACAGTAAAAGGAGGTGTGATGATGAGCATGCTGCTACCAAAAGGGTGAGATCACTATCTAGCTAGGTAGGTAGGTAGGTAGGTAGGTGGTAGGTAGGTTGGTAGGTAGGTTGGTAGGTAGGTTGGTAGGTAGGTTGGTAGGTAGGTAGGTGTGTATTTGTAAAAAAAATATTTAGAATTATCAATTATTCCTGTATTTCTTCAGTTATAATATTAAAACCTTGTAGAGGCTTAAAATTAATTATTCTCTCTATTAATTTTTATGACAAATTTTCCACTTTGATGCTGTAATTAATTCTCAATTATAAGGTTTTATAATTATTGTAATCTTCTACATTACTTTCCTAACCATACCACTCAATGGTGTGTATTCATACACATTATCATAAAGAATTAGACAGTAGGCAGAGGTTTTATCAGGTATATTTTCATTAGTTTCAAATGTAAGTTTAACATCTAGTGCACCAGATTTCAACAATTCATTTTGACGACTGCAATCTATTACTATTAGTGCAGCCTTTTCAATGAATGTATTATATGATATTGAAGTAAGATTGTTACTGTTATTATGTGGATAGTAAGCATGTGGGAAGCTACTAAACATATGATAGAGCAAGTGTTTGCTTCCCATTATATTGTCATAGGGGAAGTATTGTGCATTCAAATAGAGACGAACATTGTGTAGTTTACATAGATCAAAACATGACTTGTTTGCACTCAGTTTATTTTTCTTATCAGTTTGAAAGCCTAGAATAATAAATCTAGGCTTCTCCATTTGTGAAGCTGTTTTAACTGTCCATTGATGAGTAGTAGTTTGAGGAAGTGTTGGATACTCATGTATCTGCCATGATCTAAAAGGTAAATTAATTGGTTTATCTGTATGTGATAGGTTCAACAAATCAAGCCGAATGTGGTCAGAAACATGTATATAGGGTACTTTCCATTGTATCTTTGTAATATTAATTTTAACTGTAGCTCCATCAGTGGTAGTCACTGCATCTGCATCTGTTGAAGATCTTAATAGAATAATTTCCTGACGAACATTCAATATAACTTTCTTGTAGTCTGATATTCAAACTTTGTTATACTCTCATCAAAGTTTGGTTTTTCTGAGACATTGAATATTGTATCAATAGTATTCATATCTTTTGGATGAGACATTATAATTATTTCTATTCTTATTTTTATTATATACAATAAATCCTAATCTTTGTAATAGTTCAACATTTTTGGGTGTGAGTTTATGTTGATTTATCATTGTATTATTATTATTTCCACTACTTGAGAATATCAACATTATTTTTATATAGTTGGTGATTTTCTTACATGTAAACGAACAGTTATAGTTTCTCCTCGGAAATTGATCAATTCATTATTTTGATCTATTAGTTTTACACGAATGTGATCTATTCGGTTTGTATTGATTGGTAGGTACACTACAGTTTTTGGAGATACAATTATTTTGAAACCTGGTGGTACAGTTGTATAGAACTCATACAGTATGTGACCTTCACTACCATTATCATAAGATCCTTTTGCAATATTACATTCTACTCTGATGCTATTCACACGCATAATGTGAACTGGTTTTGTAGATATGTGCCATTTATTAGCTTCTAGCTTCATGTGTTGGAATCCAAGAATTGGAGCAACACTATCTTTCATACTGATATCAATTTCTCTATCTGCATATAACTCACACTGTAGTGTATTATTATTAGCTTTGATTTTCAGTTGACCACTTGTAAGAGATAATTTATTTCGTATATAATCTACTATATCATCCAATTCATATGACCCTACTGGTATTTTCACTTGTTTTCCATTATAGCTAAACTTATCATTGATATTGTTTTCAATATTTGGAATTGTATTGTATGTATATAGATCTATTAGGGCTACTTCATATTTGCTAGATGTTTCCAGTTGTACTGGTGGGAAAATATCACTTACCAGTGGATTTTGATTTGCTGTTAATGAGAACATATTTTTTATACAACCACAATAAACATAAATGACCACATACTATTGAATTGTCATCGATTTCTTGATACTTCTTATAGTTGTAATGTATTTTTATATCTTTCATATAAGCCATAAATTCAAGTGGAGGACTCAAATTTCCAAAACTATCGAAATAGTCACATGTATTGTTACATTTAATATAACATGTCCAATGACTTCCTGTACTGCTTTCATCATCCAAATTGATTACACCAATTTCTAGATCTTTGAGTGGTATTTCTGGTAGACTATCTCTCATGTAGACACCTCGTAGTGGTAATTCAAGCTTTCTTGCATAATCTATTATTTCAATGTTTGTGAATGGTGTTTTTTTTTTAGAATTTTCCTCAATGTCTCTTGTATCCTCTTCTGATTCACCTTCTTCTTTATTGTTTTATTCTTATTCTTTTGCAACCCACACCCTTTGTAGGGTTTCAGAAACAACCCACACCCTTTGTAGGGTCTCAGAAACAACCCACCACCAAATTTAGTCTTGGCATTCAATAAGTTTGTTACCAAGTATGCTGATGAGCGCTCTCCAAGGCTAGCATCAGGTGATTTGACTCTTTCCCAAGCCAGGGCAGCTAGTTTCTTATCAGCTTCTGTTCTATTCTGATTAGGATTGCTATAAGCTATATCATGTTCCCGGCATGCATCATCAAGTTTATTTATTCCTTTATCACCTCTCTTCAATCTTTTTTCAAGTTTTGTGCCAGGGCCACAAAAATTGTAGCCAGGGATATGAAGTTCAACAGGTAGTAAGTCAATTGCTTTGTTCAATATAGATCCGATTATTCCAGATCCAGACACAACCTTCTTCCGTTTTATTTTCTTCAACAATGGTATTTTCTTCTTGATCATTTTTATTAAGTACATTTTTTCAACATGTATATATTTATTTATTCATCTATTTATTGATTGATTCATACAGTATCAAATCTTTGTTAATCTCCAATCTCCGATATCTGCTTGAAGAAATCTGAGATCTCCAATCACTAAAGATGTCATATCTCACTTAATATTCATTATATCTTGATAAATGATATGTTTATTGATTTGTTATTAAATTTACTAAAAAAAGTTATTCTTGTATTTTTTTATAACATCAACAGGTTCTTCGTTATTTTTGTAATAAAAAAACTAGGTTCACATTTTCATACAAGTGGGGATCATCATTGACCTTGACCTTGACCTTGAATTTGACCTTGATCTTGACCTTGAATTTGACTTGAATTTGACTTTTGGTTGTATACCTAGTGGGAAATAATAATGGTATTAGGCCACACATCTTAGGAAGGGGGAAATTTAATTAGGCCACACCTTTTAGGGGTGTGGGGGAGGGAATTGAATTAGGACACGCCCCCCCCCCCTAATAAAAATATTTTCCTCAGTGTTTAATAGAAATTCTTGCTGTAAACATATCCACCCTGGTCTATAAATACAGTGCTCATTCCAACAGAGAATTCAGTCATGGCGGGGTGGTGGTTGAGATAACATCTCTCAACCTTGAATTCGACCTTGACCTTGAATTCGACTTTGAATTTGACCTTGGATTCGACCTTGACCTTGACCTTGAATTCGACCTTGACCTTGACCTTGGTGTTAAATTGATGCTCAATCGGCACAAATACCCTACTAAAATTTATTTTTTGATTTACTATATAGTACATGGGACATACCATGAGCGGTAATTACTTGTGAACTGTTATGGCTCAAAACGTGAATTTCTGCTAAGAGGAGCTTTCCATAGACCACTACTCTTGTGCAGGTATCCACGTTCTGAGCAACTCTAGTTTAGGAGTAATAATTGATTTTTTGATCTACCATATAGTACATGGGACATACCATGAGCGGTGATTACTTGAGAACTGTGATGGCACAAAACGTGAATTTCTGCTAAGAGTAGCTTATCATAGACCACTACTTTTGTGCAGGTTTTCACGTTTTGAGCACCTCTAGTTCAGGAGTTATAATTGATTTTTGATTTATCATATAGTGCATGGGGCAGTCTATGAGTGGGAATTACTCAAGAACTGTGATGGCTTGAAACGTGAATATCTGCTGAGAGACGCATTTTATAGACCTCCACTCTTGTGCAGGTTTCCACGTTTTGAGCAACTCTAGTTCAGGAGTCAAAATTTATTTTTTGATTTACTATATAGTACATGGGACATACCATGAGCGGTGATTACTTGAGAACTGTGATGGCACAAAACGTGAATTTCTGCTAAGAGTAGCTTTCCATAGACCACTACTTTTGTGCAGGTTTTCACGTTTTGAGCACCTCTAGTTCAGGAGTTATAATCGATTTTTGATTTATCATATAGTACATGGGGCAGTCTATGAGTGGGAATTACTCAAGAACTGTGATGGCTTGAAACGTGAATTTCTGCTGAGAGACGCATTTTATAGACCTCCACTCTTGTGCAGGTTTTCACGTTTTGAGCACCTCTAGTTCAGGAGTTATAATTGATTTTTTGATCTACAATATAGTACATGGGACATACCATGAGCGGTGATAACTTGAGAACTGTAATGACATAAAACGTGAATTTCTGCTAAGAGTAGCTTTCCATAGACCACTACTTTTGTGCAGGTTTTCAATTTTTGAGCACCTCTAGTTCAGGAGTTATAATCGATTTTTGATTTATCATATAGTGCATGGAACAGACTATGAGTGGGAATTACTTGAGAACTGTGATGGCTCGAAACGTGAATTTCTGCTGAGAGTAGCATTTTATAGACCTCTACTCTTTTGCAGGTTTTCACGTTTTGAGCACCTCTAGTTCAGGAGTTATAATTGCTTTTGATTTACCATATAGTACATGGGACATACTATGAGTGGGAATCACTTGAGAACTGTGATAGCTTGAAACGTGAATTTCTGCTGAGAGTAGCTTCTCAGAGACCTCTACTCTTGTGCAGGTTTCCACGTTTCGAGCTCCCCTAGTTCAGGAGTCAAAATTTATTTTTTGATTTACTATATAGTACATGGGACATACCATGAGCGGTAATTGCTTGTGAACTGTTATGGCTCAAAACGTGAATTTCTGCTAAGAGGAGCTTTCCATGAACCACTACTCTTGTGCAGGTATCCACGTTCTGAGCAACTCTAGTTTAGGAGTAATAATTGATTTTTTGATCTACCATATAGTACATGGGACATACCATGAGCGGTGATTACTTGAGAACTGTGATGGCACAAAACGTGAATTTCTGCTGTGAGACGCATTTTATAGACCTCAACTCTTGTGCAGGTTTTCACATTTTGAGCACCTCTTGTTCAGGAGATATAATTGATTTTTTGATCTACCATATAGTACATGGGACATACCATGAGCGGTGATAACTTGAGAACTGTAATGGCACAAAACGTGAATTTCTGCTAAGAGTAGCTTTCCATAGACCACTACTTTTGTGCAGGTTTTCAATTTTTGAGCACCTCTAGTTCAGGAGTTATAATCGATTTTTGATTTATCATATAGTACATGGGACAGTCTATGAGTGGGAATTACTCAAGAACTGTGATGGCTTGAAACGTGAATTCCTGTTTAGAGTAGCTTCTCATGGACCTCTACTCTTGTGCAGGTTTCCACGTTTTGAGCACCTCTAGTTCAGGAGTAATAATCAATTTTTGATTTATCATATGGTACATGGAACAGAATATGAGTGGGAATTACATGAGAACTGTGATGGCTCAAAACGAGAATTTCTGCTGAGAGTAGCTTCTCATAGATCTCTACTCTTGTGCAGGTTTCCACGTTTTGAGCACCTCCAGTTCAGGAGTTATAATCGATTTTTGATTCATCATATAGTACATGGAACAGACTATGAGTGGGAATTACTTGAGAACTGTGATGGCTCGAAACGTGAATTTTTGCTGAGAGTAGCTTCTCATAGACCTCTACTCTTGTGCAGGTTTCCACGTTTCGGGCTCCCCTAGTTCAGGAGTCAAAATTTATTTTTTGATTTATCATATAGTACATGGGACATACCATGAGCGGTAATTACTTGAGAACTGTGATGGCTTGAAACGTGAATTTCTGCTGAGAGTAGCATTTTATAGACCTCTTCTCTTGTGCAGGTTTCCACGTTTCGAGCTCTCCTAGTTCAGAAGTCAAAATTTTTTTTTGATTTACTATATAGTACATGGGACATACCATGAGCAGTAATTACTTGAGAACTGTGATGGCTCAAAACGTGAATTCCTGCTAAGAGTAGCTTCCCATAGACCACTACTTTTGTGCAGGTTTTCACGTTTTGAGCACCTCTAGTTCAGGAGTTATAATTGATTTTTGATTTATCATATGGTACATGGAACAGAATATGAGTGGGAATTACATGAGAACTGTGATGGCTCAAAACGTGAATTTCTGCTGATAGTAGCTTCTCATAGATCTCTACTCTTGTGCAGGTTTCCACGTTTTGAGCACCTCCAGTTCAGGAGTTATAATCGATTTTTGATTTATCATATAGTACATGGAACAGACTATGAGTGGGAATTACTTGAGAACTGTGATGGCTCGAAACGTGAATTTCTAATGAGAGTAGCTTCTCATAGACCTCTACTCTTTTGCAGGTTTCCACGTTTCGAGCTCCCCTAGTTAAGGAGTCAAAATTTATTTTTTGATTTACTATATAGTACATGGGACATACCATGAGCGGTAATTACTTGTGAACTGTGATGGCTCAAAACGTGAATTTCTGCTAAGAGGAGCTTTCCATAGACCACTACTCTTGTGCAGGTATCCACGTTCTGAGCAACTCTAGTTTAGGAGTAATAATCGATTTTTGATTTATCTTATAGTACATGGGATATACTATGAGTTGGAATTACTTGATAACTGTGATGGCTCAAAACGTGAATTTCTGCTGAAAGTAGCTTCTCATGGACCTCTACTCTTGTACAGGTTTCCACGTTTTGAGCACCTCCAGTTCAGGAGTTATAATCGATTTTTTATTCATCATATAGTACATGGGATCTGCACATGAGTGGGAATTTCTAGAGAACTTTGTTGAAAACGTGAATTCTGTTGGAAGTAGCTT